>NC_056750.1:805813081-805845581 GCF_019279795.1 Protopterus annectens | reverse complement strand
GGATGTTGGCTCCGAAAATCAAGAAAGTTATTTCTGTAAGTGTCTTTGCGATACACATTGGAGTTGAGAGTGTATCCTGGGTTTACTATGGTAATTTCAGTATCCAAAAAGTTGATTTTATCACCGCATCCTGATATCACAAAGTCTAAATAAGGTAGGCTGTTATTGAGGTTCTGTATGAAAATATCAAGTTCCTTTATTATTCATAACCAAGTCAGAATGGAGGCGATTAAACAAGATATAGAGCGTCTGCATTCCAACATCCTCAGACATCCGGATTTTAATAATGTAAGGCACCTGCTAGACAGTGTCTCTCCTAAGATAACAAGGCATGTAGCCACGCTTGTCCACAGAAAAAAGCAGAAACTACAGCGTGATATACAACAATATTTGAACCACACAGCTTATAGGCTAAGCAATGAAAGATATCAAAGGACAAGAGAATATCATACGAGACCAGTCCAGCTACAACAAGTACAAGCAGCTATGTTCGTCCCACCTCCAGGATTTCATAATGCTCAACACTTTGTGGTTAATGAGCAACCACCACCCCCACCTTTGTTGCTGAATCCTCAGCACATCAGTTTCAATAACCCACCTGCTCCTCCCCCTGCCATTACACCTCCAGCTTGGGCACCTAACCTGATTGCAGAAGAAGAAAGGCAAAGGCCTTTTTTATTGCAGCAGCCACCGATCAACCTAGACATGGTGGCTACGCCAATCCCAGGTGTGAGAGAAGGAGTGAGGGGGAAGAGAGGGAGATGGAGGGATGGAGAGGAAGAGAATGGAGTGAACAGATACAACTTTGGAGAACGGACTATGGTAACAAGGAGCACAGTGAGGGAGGTTACTAAGCACAAGAGAACACTTTCTCCAATGCAGTTTTTAATTTAACTGATAGAAATTTATCTGAAGCACACCTGCAACTACTCAATAAAGTGTTTACATTCATACCCTCGCAGGGCAAGAATCACTGACACCCTATTAGATCTAAGGTTATATTTAAGAAAACTAAACCTGAGAATGTTTTTCTGACAGAGATGGTGTATTGCTCAGGCTCTGGATTGCATTGCATAAGTGGAAATTCCTCAACATTCTAAGAGCAGGATAAGTTATTTTTTACACTTATTTCACTGAACTGCACTTCAGAAATGCTTATAATTGTGCTATACAGTTGATCTACTACATTTTGCACTGTTATAAAGCTTTTTTATTGTTTTATTGCATTTATGTACTGTTTTATACTGTTTTAACTGTAATTTTCATTGCTAATTGCATGTTTGCTGAATTACTTAACTGTAAACTGCTTTTTCATACTGAGAGTTGTATTTTCTGTTTGTGAGTGCTCTATCTGAGCTTTTCTGTGCATTTTTGATAATTGTCTGTTTACAGTTCAAAGCATTCTTGAGTCTGCTCCTTCAGCTGTTGAAAACTTTCATTTAGTGGCTACAGCTAGGAACTGTAACTTTTCTCGCCCACCCTCCCTAGTGTTGTGTGTTCTTATACTTGGTGGCTTTGCAGTTGCCCGCCCATACTGTATATTTGATCTGTGACACTACTCCCAGTCTAGTGTCATTAGTTCACTCAATCTAATAGAGAACATTTGTGAAGGCCAACCTACTCAGAGTCTTAACGTTGAATTAACTTCTGTTCCAGCTTTCTCCATTTCCACTTTTACTGGAAAAAAATAATTTCTAAGCATGCTACCCCCTTTCCTTTGGCAGGTCTTGTCCAGATACGGTTTTGCTAAGTCCAGGACTGTTTGTGATCCTGGCGCCATAAAGTAAGTTCATAAACAATTCCCTTGCAACTAGCCAGCTTTTTAGTTTTAGCACTCAAATCAGTTTCTTTGAGTTCAGCACTTGTTCAGAACTCATTGTAAGCACTAAATAAGTTACAAATTACTACAGCACTCAACTTTCCTCACTTGTCTAGAAGAAAACAGTTTTTAGCACCTATTCAGGCATGTCTAAAGGTCAGCTCTTGGTGTTTTCTCCTGTCTATCTGATGAATTTGGGCATCTTGGGACAATGCAGCAATTGCCTCATGTACACAGAGGACCCTCTCCTCCTACCGCCAAACACTACGACCTGTGAGAGATGCACTTATATAGCCAAACTGGAAGCATAGCTCTCTTCACCAAAGACTGGCCTAGACAGTCAAGAGGAGAAGGTAAACACTTACACCGCACCACACTCATCACATAGTCCCTCAAAACCAACACCACCAAAACACACACACACAGAAGCACAAAACACACACCTACATTAATGGGAGGCTCTCAGTACAAATCTGCCCAAACAACAGAGACCTCCAAAGCAGAAATGCAAGCAACCTCCACCCCCAACACAACCCAAATGACACATAGCCCACATACTCACTGTGCCATTCAACTACAGCCCATAAGGCATAACGTACCCAACACTCTTGTCATAGGCGACTCTGTAGTCAAGAACACTGATGTTCCACTCACCAGGCTAAACAAGGAAAAAGTTACTGTCAGCTGCCTGTCAGGTGCCAGGATCCGCCACATAACGAACGCACTCAGGTCACTCCACAACAAGTACAAATATGACTCTGTCATTGTCCGTGTTGGTGTGAATGACCTGAGACATACCTCTCTGGACTACATGAAGAGAGACATGGAGGAACTCTCCGATCTTGTAGTCCAGGCAGGTATGACCCTAGCCCTGAGTAGCATCCTGCCATCACCCAAAATTATACCACAGTACAAGGACAAAATGATTGACTTTAACAATTGGCTAAGCTTCTGGTGTCATTCTAAGGGAATCCAGTATCTGTCTGCCTGGGATAACATGATTGACAGACCACGCTGCTTTGCCAGAGATGGCCTGCACTTGTCGCCCTTGGGATTCTGGATACTGGCAAAGGCTCTTGCCACCCCATAGTGCCTTTTTTAGGCAAGGTTCAAATGACAAATTTACCACCGTAACAGGTACAAGCAAGCAAAATCTGAGGGTAATGCTACTCAATGCTAGAAGTCTAAACCTCAAAATGCACTCACTCGAGGCACTCCTTAAAATGGAGAACATTGACATCTGTGCAGTGACAGAGACCTGGTTCAAAGCTCCAGAGAGCACCCCTGCATTACCAGGCTACAATTCATACCACACCTTTCGGCCACCAAACCCGGACCAAAATACTAAAGGTGGAGGCGTGGCCATATTCATTAAGGATACCCACACCTCCAAGCCAGTTGCTCAGCATAATGCATCGGAGATTATCCAAGTTCAACTAACTCTGGGCAAAACCGCAATCCAGATTGTAGCTTGCTACAGACCCCCCACCATGCCCCAGGATTCCCACTCCTCTTTTCTTGATACACTGGAAAATATTAAGGTACAACCCAACACTCTAATAATGGGCGATTTCAACTACCCTACCATTAACTGGGAAAACTACTCATGTACCAACTCTTTTGCTCAACGTTTTCTGGAAATCATAAATTCCAAAGCCTTGGATCAACTTAGCCACACCCCCACCAGGGGCAGCAATATCCTAGACCTGGTCATCACCAACATGGGTGACTGGTGTTCCACACCAGAGGTCAGCTCCTCATTGGTCAGATCCGACCACAAGTTAATCACCCTAGACACCCACATCCAGCTCCCACCCCCCATTAGGAAAACAATCATAAAAAATTTCTCCAAAGCCAACTTCACGCTTCTTAAGACAGAAGTGGCAAACTTCACGACACCCATGCAGGTGGACAATAGAGGTACAACTGCTGAATCCTACACAAATGCACTTTATAAGCACTTACACGAGTGCATGGATCGTGCTATCCGTAACAGAACCAAGATGCTATCCTCCAAAAAAAGGAAGGCAATCTGGTGGTCTTCTGCCATAAACAAACTCTACAACAGAAAAAAGAAACTGTTAAAAAAAAAAAAAAAAAAAGAGTAAAATCGCATGATTGGAGGAACTCCCTGGTCAACCTCAGTAAGAAGCTGAGATCCCTCATAAAATCCTCCAAAGCTAGTTATGAAAATAAAATTACCACTGATTCTAAAGTCATCCACAAAGCATTCTATAGCTATGTCAAGAACCTCAATAGCAACACTCAGATCTGCTCTGAGTTACAGCACAATGACACTAAATATACAGAACCAACTGCTATTGACAACATCCTGGCAGATAGGTTTAGTGCTAACTTTACCCCCCTCTCACCCCCTAAAGGGCCCATCTTTATACCGGAAGAATGCAAAGTTCCTGTAATCACGGCTACACAGGTAAAAACCTCATTCTCCAAAGCCAAGAACACAGCGTCCATGGGCCCTAACAACATTCCAGGCTGCCCTCTACATGAACTACAAAATGAACTGGCACCCCACCTAAGTACCATGTTCAATCATAGCCTCACCTCAGGCTTTGTGCCCATTGAATGGTGCACTGCGACAGTTATCCCACTCCACAAAGGGGGGCCATAACAGACCCTGGGAACTACTGCCCCATTAGCCTGACGAGCCTGGTCTGCAAGGCCATGGAATGCATCATCATGGAACTCATAAACAAAGACATTGGAGATCTCCAAACTCTGGACCCCCCACAGTTTGGGGTTGTAACAGGCAGATCATGTCTCCTAAACCTGATAGACTTCTTTTTAAGTGTCAAAGACATGGTCTCAAGCTCAATGCCAAAAAGTGCATTGTCATCCCCTTTGGTAAAAACTTTGTACAGATGAACTACCACATAGGCAGTAGTCTACTTAACACCAAAAGCGTGATAAGAGACCTTGGGACACAGGTGGACAGTAGTCTCTCCTTTGATAATCACATTGCCACAGTGGTCAGGAAATCCTTCTATGTGGCACACCTCATCACAAAAGGTTTCTCATCCAGAAAAAAAAGGAGGTCATTGTTCCCCTCTACTCATCACTCATTAGACCCATTATAGAGTACAACGCCCCTTTTGGTATGTACCTCACAAGACATCTACAACAACTGGAAAGGCCATAAAAATACCTCACAAAGAGGATTACTGGCCTCAAACAGATGCCTTACGCAGACCGTCTCAAAAAACTCCAGCTTTACTCTGTTGCATATCGCCTTCTCAGAGGCGATCTCTGCCTAACATACAAAGCTAGGTCAAACCCAGAGCTGTTGGACATACTCCACTTAAAGAAATCCCAATCCCTCCAAGCTACACGCTCTAGGGACCTAAACCTTGTCACCACAATAAATAGAACATGCTGGAGAGATAGATTCCTGTCCCAGAGACTTCCCATACTCTGGAACAGACTACCTATGTCAAACAGAGCTCCTCGTTCGCACTCTTCAAGAAAACTCTTGATGATTGGATGGGTAACAGGAAATTCACCCTGGGGATCACTTCTGTGGTTCTGCTTGACAGGGTTCACAGGAAAATAATTTTCTTGGGTGACAAAAGCCAGGGTACCTTTTTGGCTAGGCTTGTATAGGCCCTTGGGCCAATAGCCTAGTACCTATCTATGAACCTATGAAGACACATATGTGTGTGTGTATATATATATATATATATATATATATATATATATATATATATATGAAAAACATACACACATTAAACTGTGAAGGCATCATAAGGGGCTATTGGTGTTGTGTTATTAATAAAAAATAATGACAGCATAGATATGAATGAGTTATTAAGCAGATAGTCTAACACACACAAATGGGAAGAAATGACCACTGAGTAAAGTTTCTGTAAAAAATTCAAAAGTAGTTCCATCTTAAACAGTAAATTAAGACAGCTGTAACAATTTAATCCTGCGTTTTAAATACAAAGTAATAAACCACCAAGAACAGACAAAACAGTGTACAGAGTTAATTTCAAATGTTTAAATATTCAGTTATGAAACTGCCAAACATAATGCCTAGGGGAAGATCATTTCAAAAAGTGGAGTACGAATTCAACTACATTTACCAACAACATAAAATACGCTCCCATATTCAGGGTTCTAAATGTTACATATAAAATCATATTCATAAAGTTCTACCTATTTCCACCCATCATCAGCTACTGTGTTCAACTTCAACACCTACAACTGCACTTACCAGTTTGTCTTCTGGATCTTTAGCTACTGAAATCCACGTAAACCTGCGATTTAAATGCAATTTCCAGAATCAACACCACATATTTTAAACGCAAAATTTAAGCATGTCTTACACTAAAACAACATACTTCTGTATATTTATTTGTCAAAAAGCACGTTGGAGTTAAAAATTACAACGGGCAATGTATCACTTCCAGGTCACTCACAGCAATTCGCGTAGTATGATGGGAAATGTGGTAGTGCTGGCCTATTTTTGGAAAATCTTAGAAACCTATACAGGATGGAGTAAATTATTATTGGCATTTTGCTCTTCTTTCTTAAATTGAATTGTAGCTGTAGGTTGATAGCAACTTAATGTTTAAATCATTATGTAATAGAAGCGAATGGCATTGTGTTTTGGTTTGGAGTCATTTTTGAAGGTGTTTGTCGAGGGTCTCAGATGATCAGGTATAATGTTGCGTCGCAAACCGACACGTTTAGAGCTGAAATTGGATGATATTGAAGAATTTGAGAGCGTGAAGAAAGAGCTTGAGGTGAGATGTTGGCATAATATTTGTATACGTTAGTAGGTATTGGTGATCCTACACCAAATGATAGGGTTGAGCCTCCCAAAGACAGTATTTGTAAAACATAGTGTAGGTATTCAGGTAATGTCATAAGAATGTAACCGATTTATTTTTGTTTTACGAGTTGATGATAAAGACCTAACTTATTTGTCAAAGCATAGCAGTACTGGGAATAAATGCTCATCTATTTCTTTTAAGGAGTTCTGTCTTTTTTGAAATGGGTGAGTTTCCAGCTGGCCAGAATCTGCTAACGGTCAAGCGTTGTTTCCTGGAATGTTGACCGGGACATAAGTCCTTTCACGGCGGAGTCTTGGTTTGTAACTCTTTACGGTTTAGCAGCAAAGAATACAAAATTGTTAAATTATAAAAGCACTTGGTCCTCACAGTATAAAAATACTACTTAATCGAGAAGTACACGTACTGGCGTAGCTGCACTGTGTGGGTTGGGAGAGTCTCGGAGTAGAGACTTTGAATAAGGTAAACCTAAAGCGGTAAGAATTTTTGTTTCATATTGTATGTTTATTATGAAGATCATTTCCTTGAAATAGTTACGTGTAGAGGTTCTGGTCAGTTCTAGAGTGATATAGTTCAAGTTACTCTTTTGAGTAGCTTTATCATTGTTGCTTTGCATATATACCCGTGTAATAACGTTTTTTTTTGTTTTGTTTTTTTGCAAATGTGGAATACAATGGTAGTATTTTATAGGTTCATGTGTGTTTATTAGGCTAATGATCACAAGGGTCTTTTTAAGCTGAGCCATGCATCCCAAATCTTTGACAAGTTCTGATATCCTCGATAAGTGCAAGCATGGGCCTGGGAGATGAACCATTTACAGGTTGCCTGTATCCACTACAGATATAGGTGCCAAGCCAGGGATGAATTTCTGGTTTTCCATCTAATTGTCCAAGTTGCATTTGAATTGGGTTAGGTAGGAACTTTGCTTCACATTGATGGGGAGCCTGTTCTGTAGACTGGGTAGTCTCTGGGATACATACCTATCTCTCCAGCAGGTCCTATTTATATCACAGTCATAAGTCTTTAGAACGGGTAATTCTGGTGCTGTTTGTTTTGTGGGTGTGCAGGAGGACTCTCAAAGTGGGGTCTGACAGTGTCCTGTATGCCAGGCATAGATCTCTCAAAAGCCTGTAGGAGACAGAATGCAGAGATAGGGCTTTCAGGTGGTCTGCATAGGAAGGACACTTTACTTGCACCCTGTGTTCTTTTAGTGAGAATCTCTGTGGACAGTTGAATTGTTGGATATGCATGGTTAGATACATAACAAACAGGGCATTGTACTCAATGACAGGTCTGATGATTGCCAAATACAGTTGAACAATAACTTCCTTGGACTTGGATGCTATGTATTTTGTTTATAAGTTGTGCAACATAGAATGATTTCCTCACCACAGCACACCCGTGGTGGTCAAAGGCTAGATTACTGTCTGTGTGTCCTAAGTCCCTGACTGCTGGGTCAACCCTAAGGGGTGTGTTGTCAGTGTTATAATTACCAGGGATGGATGACTTGCCAAAGGATATGGTTATGCATTTCTTGGCATTTAATTTTAGTTTGTGGCTCTGACACCAGTTGTTTCTGTGTCAGCCCCTCCTGGAGTACATTTGTTAGTCTGAGATTCAATGACTTCTAATTTGCAATCATCTGCAGATTTAGTCCACCAGAGACCACTGGCATTGGCCTTGACTTCTGGTTTGTATGCTTTGGCCAGTTCAAGTAGGCAGTGTAAATGATTTTGCTTTAATCTATTGCTTTGGTGACCTTCTCAAAGAAGTCCACCAGGTTGAGTAGGCATGTTCTCCCCTTGACGAAACCGAACTGGGGTAGGTCCAGTGTCTGGAGGTTTACGATATCTCTGTTGATCATCTCCATGATAATTCTTTCCATGACTTTACATACAAGACTAGTGAGACTTACGGGTCTGTAGATCTACCTTTGTGCAAAGGGATGACTTGCATTTTTCTATTCATGAGGCACGAAGCCTGTTTGGAGACTACAATAAAATAATTCCTCAGGGCCCTGATAGGTTTTGTTGCATGCTACTCCTGAGGGCCCTGATAGGTTTTGTTGCATGCTATCTAGACAACCTGGGATATTGTCTGGACCCATTGATGCAGTGTTCTTGGTCTTGCAGAGAGCATTGGGGACTTGTTCCCTAGTGATAGTGGAGGGAGTTGTATTTGATCACGTTTCCTGAGGGAAGGTTGAGGGGGGGGGGGGGTTTGAGGGGTGAAGTTGGAGCTGAATTTACCATCTGGGAGGTTGAGGACTTGTTCCCTAGTGACAGTGGAGGGAGTTGTATTTGATGATGTTTCCTGAGGGAAGGTTGGGGGGGGGGGGGTGAAGTTGGAGCTGAATTTACCATCCAGGAGGTTTGCTGTATCTTCTGGCTCAGTATAGGTAGTTCCATTTACATTGAGCTCTGCCCACAATTGTGTATTGCCTTTGAGGTTGCGGACATAGCTAAAGAATGCTTTGTGGTGGTCCTTGGTCTTGGAAGACAAACATGCCTCAAATTTGCTTTGGTAGACTTTATTTGTCTTCTGGGTTGTTTAAGTTTGAGAGTGATTTTATCCTTCTCGGTGCTGCACCTCCTAATTTTTGTCATGATTTTTTTCATTCTGTTATACACCCTGTTGATTTGTGATTCCACCAGGGTGGCTTGGTGGCTTTTTTTTTTTTTTTTTTTGGTAAACAGAGTAAACTTTTATTTCTGAGTTCAGGAGTGCTGTGCTGCTACAGTTGATAGCGAGGGGTTTGAGGTTACTTGTGTTCACATGTATATTTTTAAATAGAAGAGGATCTGTCATGTCAACAACATTTAAGGAAATACAGAAGATTGAGAAAAGGAACAGTTTATACCCATATGAACTTTTTTAAAAAGCCAATTAGTGTAGTTGGTAAATAAAATCTGTATATCTTTTTGAGGTGAATCATACAGATTGTAAGTAGGGGAGCTGTACTCTGTGATTGGCTGAAGTATTGAGTTTTGAGGTGCAAAATATCCCCTTTAATGTGGCTAGAAATCCCTTTGTTGTATGAGCCACTTCAAAAGTACTTTTAACAACTTTTTGATCAAAGGAGAGCTCTACATCTGTAAATGTATCCAATCCTTAATCACAGTCTGTAGTTCAAGTACCCTGCAGTTTAGGCTGCAGGAAGTATTTCGCAAATGTGAATGTTTGGTATCTGCTTGTATTTAGCATCAGCCCACTGTTTTTACACAAATCAAGTTTTATTTGACCCATGTTTAAGTATCAAAGAGGAGGAGACCATTTTTTATAAGTTTGTAGTCATCATCTGAGTTGGTGATTGGAGACTTCTTTACACTTATTCTGTCGATCATTCAATATAACGCCCATTTAGATATGGCTTAGTCCAAACATTTAACACAACTTGAACAACCGCAGTACTTTCTCACCAAGAAAGTTTAAGGGTCTAAATAATAAAAACTCCACAGTATCAAAGCCTTGTCTGCTGCACATCTGCAAGTCCAGTGGGAACATAAAAACCCAGTCTAGTTATCTTAATTTCTGCATCATAAGTAGAATTGTTGTTCTTTCTTTATAAAAGAACACACTCCTTTTATTCAAACGTGATCTGGACTAATGGACAAGAACCCTCAAATTCACCTCTAGACCCTTGTCTCTTATGGATAGGGTTAACATGTTAAATATTCTCCGTGGTTATGGGTTTTTCATAGTTCAATTACACTGGCTAAAAAGTACCTACGAACAATTTTATTAAATTCTCACATAAGACTTGGGCACATGAACATTAGTAGAAAACAAGATATTTTTCCATTTTCATGCATTATACATTACATGTGTTTTTTAAGAATTAAATTGCTAATTTCCTGCCATTCCTTAAACCTCATTCCTGCTCCTGAATGTTTCTCCATTTGTTTTTATATAATTTTCTCCCTCTTAAGATCCCACCTTCTGTTTTTTATAGGTTTATAGATACTTACTATGCTATTGATCTGTGACTGTCTTTAGAAGACTGGTCTTATATTATCATAGACCTTTATAGCCCTGATGTTTGGCAAAACAATTAACCCAAAGATGGGTCCCACAGGGATATATTGAGACATTTGCACATTATCCCTGTCCATGAGGGACAGGGCTACTTAACCAGTGGTGCATTTGCAGTTTCTCATTTATTAGTCTAAGTTGGATTTTTTACAGAAATACTTTGCTCTCTTTGAAGGGGAAGACTGCATCATAGAAGTGATAATTTCTGTGATGCAGACCCATACCTCCAAACATTCTATTTATTTTGCAGGAGAAATTACTTGAGCAGTTGTTCATGACACAGTTATACTCTCCTTACAATATTACTGCTTTTTTGGCAGCCAATAGCATTAAACTTGTTAAGGCCTTTGCCTAGGCAATTTATCTAAGAGCTCAAATGAATCATTTCCCCTTTTTTTATACAAGAAACATCTTTTATTAAGTCATCACATATGAGATAGGCAGTCCTACATTTATATACATGAAAATAAACCATATTGGCATAATTTTAGTTGCAAATATTGTACATCACAAACCATTTTGAAATTGTAGTTGCAAACATTATATGTCACTTATAATCTATCCAGTCATTGTCATTCAAACATTACATAACGCATTCAAATCCTGCCGCCTTTTAAACCTCGTTCCTCCTATATATATATATATATATATATATATATATATATATATATATATATATATATAAATTGTTTTAACAATTCAGATTTTTGTATGTAATTTGCTCCTACCGTTGTCTGTAGATCACAACTCCTGTTGTTTTGTCTCTGTTACTATATTCATTACTTTGAGTAAAATTGGTTTAGACTTTGATTTCCATTTTCTAGTAATTGCTTTTTTGGCAGCCACTGTAATTAGACTCAGCAAGGCCTTACTATGTCAAGGCAATTCCGATTCTGTATCATAGCTCAAAAAAAATAATTTCCTTACACCAATTTGCTCACCTAGTATCTGACAGAGCAGTTTGCTGGGAATCTTTAAAGTCTGCCAACTCATTACACTCCCAGAAAATGTTCCCAATGACCTTTTTCTTCCCCCATCACATTTCCCAACATTTGCTGTCTACCTAAGGAAAACTTCTTTGGTGTCTACTTGGGGTATAAAAATGCCTGTGTAAACACTTCCAAGTAAAGCATGTAAATCTTCTAAACTTTGTTGCATATTTGGGAGACATATCCCCTTATTATTGTTTCTTTATGAATTGCTTATCTAGTCTCTTTCTAATCCTTTCTAACCTCCTCAAATTGATTCTTGCAGTTATCATGCGATTTTTATGCTCTACTAATTATTCCTTTAACAAACGCTTCTGTTCTAGATTCTGCTAAACACTGTACCAGTGCTGGTCGTTCGTTTCTTTCTCTTTGCCTATACTCTGAAAACAATCCTCGATTGGGAACGCAGTCTCTATCCTGCAGTCCAAATAAATTCTTGGCCTCTTCCCATTGTATCACCTTTCCCTCTCTACTTGTTTGCTGCCAATATCTTGGTTCTTTTACCAGTTTTCTCCAAAAAAATTCAGCCTCCCCCCGTTGCCTGTAGTCTGTTTCCCTAATTGCAGTCATCCCTTTTGGCAAAATCTCCTTCTCCATTCCAGTGTCGACTTAGTTCTTAGAATACATTCTGCTGCTTTACGGATGTAATATTCTGTATGGTTATCATTCTTAAAGGCTTGTGTCCAAAATGCCAGTGTGTCATTGTTTTCTTGAGCTTCCTCCCTGTTTTATCACCCCTTTCCACTTTTGAATTAGAGTTCTGCTTGTGCTATGTATAGGAGTTCTGAAATACCCCTTCAAATCTGGTAATCCCTACCATCTTGTTCAAGTGGAAGAATCTGCTTATCACATTTGACTCTTGCCATCTTCCCGTCCCAAATAAAATCCTTTTATTAATTGCTATACACAGTTTCTCCTCTTGTTGATAAAATGTGCCTGACATGCATATAAAACTAAAGGGACTAAAAACATTTTAACTCCTTGTATCTTGCTATCCATGTTCATATAACAGAGCTTCCAGTTTCTCAGTTTTTGTATATCTTTTGTTTAGTCTCTTCCCACATATCTGTAACGGCCACACCAGAATCCTTTTTAATCTATACTCCTTATCATATCCCTATAAATATGGATATTGCTGAACCAATTCATGTGTGGGTACATAATTTACAGCTGTTTCCTTTGTTTTAGCTTCATTAAATTTGTATCCTGAAAAGATTTGAAACTGCCTCAAAATGTTTCATAACACTGAAATGTCCTTTTCTGGTTTTACCAGGTATAAAATAGTATCATCTGCAAGTAGTCAACTTTTTTTGACTTTTCTTGTGTCTTTCGCCTTTTTCCCGGTTAGGGGTCGCCACAGCGGAACTCCTGTCCGCTCATGACTGGTAGTGGATTTTTACGTACAGGGTTACTAGCCCTGACACACAACCTTCATCTAGCATGCCCTATTCATGCCTCCACACAGAAGATGCTTTAGCTGAGAATCGAGCGGGACAACGTCTTGCTATGAGGCGACAATGCTACCGCAGCACCACCACCACCGTAGTAACAGTCAACTTTGTGGTGGTGCTGCTGTAGAGTTGTCGCCTCATAGCAAGACGTTGTCCCATTTGATTCTCAGCTAAAGCGTCTTCTGTGTGGAAGCATACGTGAATGGGACATGCCTTTTACCGTACCAATTATATCCTTGAATTTCTGAGTCTGTTATTTTCTTTGCCAATGGTTTTAAATATAGTGCAAATAAAGGGGAAAGAGGACACCACTGCCTGGTCGTCCTTCTCAAATAGAATCTGAGAGGAACCCACCCACTTTAATTTTTTCCGCTGATTCCTCGTATATCCTGCTAATCAATCTTATAATTATATCAAGGAATGCAAATGCTTCTATTGCCCTGCTCATAAAGCCCCAGCTTACTCAGTCAAATGCTTTCTCTGCATCGATACCAACCAACAACAGTGTATTTTCTTACATTCAGCTGCCCTCTGGATCATTGGTGTTCTGTTAATGTTGTCAAGTGTTTGCCTCCTCTGCACAAAACCACACTGATCCAGATCAGTCAATTTTGGCATCACCTTTGCCATTCTTTAAGCCATTATAGATGTAAACACTTTATAGTCATGGTTTTGGGTTGAAATGAGCCTGCATGAAGCCAGATCTGATGGGCCTTTTGGTAGTACAGCCACCACTGCTTTCTTCCAGGATGTTGGTGCTTTTCCTCTTAAAATATTGGTATAGAAAACCTTCTAGATCTTTAGTTTTTTCCATCCTAGCTTCCAGACTTCCACAGGAATACAGTCTATTCCTGGGGGCTTTCTTGTGGATTGATTATATGTCATCTCCTCTTATTTTAACTATTAGTAATTGAGCCTCATATACCTCTAACCTTTGCATATTTCATTCTTTGACAAACATTTTTATGTGTACCTTTTCTTGATCTCAATATTTCTTTGCTTTATACAGACTTTCATAAAATTGCCGAACTAATTCTAGTACCTTTGCGGGATCTCTTGTTTCCCTCATTGTAGGCTCCTTAAGCTTCGCGACAACCCTTTCTATTTTCTGTTGCCCGAGTCATTGGATTAAAAGTTTTTATGCTGTGGCATTAGCATTATTAATCAAAAAACAGTTGCTTAACAGCAGTCTTTCTAACCTCATGCATATTATCGAGGTAATCCTTTTATTTTCTACTTGGCATTGTACAATTGCTTCTCTTGTTCTGAGAGAGTCCCCCTATTCTGCAATACTTAATTTGTCAGTGCCTCTAAGTAATTCTTATTTCTTAACCACATCTCTTTTATTTACACCCTATTTTTTTTAAACTCCGATTCATTTTTTATCCCACTCCCTAGCTATATTTTTCAGAAGAAATGTCTTCTCTAACTCACAAATTTCCATTACCCATTCCTTAAATTATTCTGTTCAACAGATAAGTGGGGAAGGACCAGTGCCTCGTTTTATTACCCTTTATTTGTATTTTAGTTATTATTGGTGTATGATCTGAAATAGTTATTGGATGCTGTGAAGACTGCCAGCATAGCCAGATAGAATTTTATAGATAATTCTGTCATCTGTAAATATTACTGTAAACCACAGGCTTGTTGTCTTAAATGGTAAAAATAGTGTTACATGTGGAACTGGAAGATAATGTAACAGTGCACTGTGGTGTAAGGAAGCCAAGTCAAGCATTTTATGACCGTCTTTGATCTTTAAAGTTGGCTCCGGCTGTCTAGGTGAAGGAATTCTTGCTATTGTTTTAAGGCCCATGTTAATGGCCAGAATTTGCATGCGTAAATGTCCTTTTATGGCTTTGCTTCCTGACCCAGAGGTGAAGAATGTAAATGTGATTTCTGTTGACCTGGGAACCCAGGGAAGTGTGAAGAATGATGTAATGGGAACCAGGAATGTGATTTTAAAAACGGAGAATCAGAGAGCATGAAGCATTTTTGTCTTGACCATCCAACTCATCAGCACTCTGCCTTTGCTCTAGATGTAAATTTGTATTAGATTTGTGTTTTCTCTTAGACATAGCTAGAAACTAGAAAGTTTAGACTGTTTGTTTTTCTGTGATGTCAGAACTGTACTACTGAATTATTTTAAGTATTTCTCTGTAATCCCTGAACTCTTAACTAACACTGTGTAGTAAAAATTGTCTTGTGTTTTTATTATTAAACATTTTAAAACCTTTCAACTGTGTCTGTTTTGTGTAGATACAAGTTAAGCTCTGAGTACATTACATGTATATAGTGATCCTGTACCAAGTCACTCTAGTAAGCCTTGACTGTTTAGTTATATTACCAATTGGATAGTAATATTGCACAGTAATAATTGGACACCCTTTTAAGGGCTTTTGAGTAGATGATAGTTATTAACTGGGCGGTGGCAGTGATTTCTACCGTATAGTCTGGGAAAAGGGGTCACAGCTGGAGAACCTGTGCCAGCCTTCCCCAGGAAGATCTGTGTGGTTATATAAACTCTTCTTAAAATGTGTGTCTCAGCTACTTGGGAAGGGACACGAGCCACTGGTTGGACAGAGAGGGTGCTGGAGGTTTTAGCTTGCCCACTAGGCTGAGATCCAGACCCTTATAGCTGTGCCAGTGTGGAGTCTTATTGGGGACTTGGAGAACAAGGGAGCGACCAGCCCTGGACTGACTGTGATCTCTGTGTGCTCTTAGGGGAAATTGCACTTTACTGTGTGTATTTGTTATCCTTTCCTCCTATATGAGACTCCCATCACTGGTGTTAGTGGTGAAGATTGAGGATCCTTGATTGCTGGGCCAGGGCACCAGCATCGCATATTAATTGTTTGACAGCGGTGGGATATCCACACCACATATTAACTGGTTGGCAAATACTAATTGGTTTGTAGTGGTGTTGGTAGAGTGAATTCCTGTAGCTTGAGTACAGTGAGCTCTGAAGGTGTTTTGTACTCTAAATCAGCCACGCAGTGAATACTCAGAGTTCGGATCACAATTTTTATTTCTTTTGTTGACTTAGTTAGTCAGGATGAGCAGGCAGCATGTCAGCAGAGGAGTATGGGAAGCTGACAGGGAGCCAGCTGGCAGAGATTTGCCAGGCTAGGGGACTGTTGCATGGAAATCTGACTAAGGCAAACCTGATTGCAGCCTTGGTTACAGTTACATCAGAAAACAGCAACCAGGAGGACAATCAGACTGGCAGTGGAAATATAATACCCTCCGAGAATGGACAGCTCAACCTTTGTGCAGAGGACTTAAAAATCCATCTGGAGCTAGAGACTTGAGTTGGAGGCCAGGAGTTTAGAGATAAAGCAGAGGAAAAGGAGCGTCAGAGGAGGCATGAGAGGGAAATTCTGACTCTTCGCCAGAGTCATGGAGGTAATGGGGAAGGGAGTAACTGGACCCCAGAATCTCAAAATGTCAGTAAATTTCTTCCACAATGAAAAGATGGGGATAAATTTGATAGTCTCATTTATATGTTTGAGAGGGTGTGCAAAACAGTATGGTGTTGACCAAAGGGTCTGGGTGCAGTTCCTGACCCCCTTACTCCATGGTAAAGCTGTAACTGTTTTGTCAAAAATGTCTGTTGCATGTTTTGATTATACTGCTGTTAAAAATTACTTGTTAGAATTGTTTAAGCTAACACCTGAAACTTGTAGAAAAAAGTTTTGTGAGCATAGACGTAAGTGTGTGTGAATATGTTGCTGAACTGAACACTTATTTCCATAGGTGGGTGAGTGGATATCGGGTCACCACCTTTGAAGGCCTGGCAGACCTTTTGGTGAGGGAACAAGCCCTTAGCACTTTGCCTGAGGATGAGGATCTGGTTAGCTGATGGACAATATGCTACTTCAGATGAGCTGGGGACGAAGGGAGCCCTATACCTGGCAAGCAGGGTAGACCTGCACAGGAAGGGGACCCCAATATGCTTCTTCAGATGAGTTGGGGATGAAGGGAGATCTCTACCTGGCAAGCAGGGCAGCCCTGCACAGGAAGGGGACCCCCCAGTACTGCTCATGTCTCTAAAGGAATCCATGGAGGGCAGCAAAGACTGCCCCAACAGAATCTGCCAATAGCAGGGGAAGCCACTCGTCCAGGTACACGTCCAGGAGCTAGGGTTAAATGTTTTGAATGCAACCATTGGGGCCATGTGGCATACAGGTGTCCACAGAGGCAAGATGGGGAACAAAAGGAGAGGGAGCCAGTAAGTGGGAGAGACAAAATGCCAATAGTAGGTTATCTTGAGACAACAAGGGTACTGAACTATCATCCGCAGATGTCCTGATAGGGAAGAATTTAGGTGAGGCAGTACCGTGTGCTTATGCAGTTACATGCAGTCAGGCTAGGAGACCAGCATGTTAAGTGTGGTAGTCTGGGGGAGACCCAGACAGACTGCATACTTGCAGCCAGGACTGGTGAGGTGGTTACTTCAGGGAGGGAGTTGCCCTGTAGCAGTGAGACTGAAGGTGAGCCACAGCTGCTTGGGGGTACTGATGGTCCCTTGGACAGAGTGACTGCAAAGGTAGAGGTGAGTAGTAGTACAAAGGCTGACAGTGAGGCACCACTGTCTGAGGATGCCAGACTTCCTGTGGAAGGGGAGCTGGGAAGGGTTACAAGGAGAGAGTTGGGACAGGCTCGGCTCTCAGACCCTACATTGCAAGGCCCGAGGCAGGTAGCTAGGGAGGCACCTGATTCTCAAGGAAAGGGGGAATCTGTATAGGTTCATAGATTGGTACTAGGCTATCGGCTTTAAGGCCTAGGCAAGCCTAGCCATAACAATTCCCTGGATATTTCTTCAGACAATGTTTACTCCTCTGGGCCCTGTCTAGCAGGGCGACTGACGTGATCCCCGGGGTGAATTTCCTGTCTCCCATTCAATCACCAAGGTTCCTTTTGAAGAGGGCCAATGAGGTGCTCTGCTTGACATGTATGGGCAGTCTCTTCCAGAGTATGGGGAGTCTGTGGGTCAGGAACCTATCCCTCCAGCATGTTTTGTTCGTTGTGGTGATGAGGTTTAGATCCCTGAATTGTGTGGCTCTGAGGGATTGGGATTTCTTTAAGTGGAGCATGTCCAATAGCTCAGAGTTTGATATGGCCTTGTATTAAGCAGAGATCGCCTCTGAGTAGACGATATGGCACAGAGTATAGCTGGAGTTTTTTTAGACTGTCAGCATATGGCATCTGCTTTAGGCCTGTGATTCTTTTAGTGAGGCATTTCTGTGGCCTTTCCAGCTGTTGCAGATGTCTTGTGAGGTACATACCAAATGGGACATTATACTCTCTAATGGGTCTAATGAAGGGATGAGTACAGTGGGACAATGACATCCTTTTTTTCTGGATGAAAAGCCCTTAGTGATGAGGTGTGCCACATAGAAGGATTTCCTGACTGTTGTGGGGATGTGGTTATCGAAAGTGAAACCACTGTCCACCTGTGTCCCTAAGTGTCTCATCACACTTTCGATGTTTAGTGTCCTGCCACTTATGTGGTAATTCATGGGTACATGTTTTTTTCCAAGGGGGATAACTATACATTTCTTGGCATTAAGCTTGAGCCCATCGCTCTGACACCAGGCATCTGTTTCTGTAAGGCTCTTTTGTAGAATATCCACATCATTTGGGGATTCAATAATGGCTCCCAGTTTGCAGTCATCGGCAAACTTTGTTAGCCAGAGTTCCCTTAGTGTTGGCCTGTACTTCAGAGAAGTAGATGCCAAACAAGAGTGGTCCCAGGACTGAACCCTGAGGTACTCCACTTGTCACTTGTCTGGAGCTGGATTTGGAGTCTGCTACTTTTACAGTCTGGGTTCTGTCAGTAAGCCAGTTGGCAACCCATCCAGTGACATAGGGATTTATGCCCAGCTTATAGGTTCATAGGTTTATACTAGGCTATCTGCCCTAAGGCATTTATAAGCCTAGCCCAAATTTTTGTGGCTTACGCCACCCCTTATATGAAAAAATACTGTGCCCATTAGTTTGTTGTGCCTCTGTCCAGCAGTGACACAGATGATTCCCGGGGTAAACCTATGATCTCCCATCCACAGGTCAAGATTTCTCTTGAACAGAGCCAGCGAGGTGTTCTGCCTCACATGGACCAGGATTTTATTCCACAGCATAGGGAGTCTCTGAGTGATAAATCTATCCCTCCACGTCCTATTTATATCCGTGCTAAGGTTTAAGTCGCTTGCTCTAGTGGTTTTGGTGGATTTGGATTTTTTGAGGTGGAGCATGTCCATTAATTCCGGGTTGGACATGGCCTTGTATGTCAGGCACATGTCACCTCTGAGCAGACGGTATGCGACTGAATAGAGCTGGAGTTTCTTCAATCTGGCAGCATATGACAGATTTTGGAGTCCCTTTATCCTTTTGGTGAGGAACTTTTGGGGTCCCTCCAATTGCTGCAGATGTCGGGTGAGATGCATCCCGAATGGGGCATTGTACTCTATCATTGGTCTGATAAGTGAAGAGTACAGGGGAACAATGACCTCACTAGATCTGGATGTGAATCCCTTCATGATCAGATGGGCAATGTAGAGGGTCTTTCTAACCACTTTAGCAACGTGAGTGTCAAAAGAAAGGCCACTGTCAACCTGGGTCCCCAGGTCCCTGATGACCTCTTCTGTGCTTAGTGGATTGCCACCTATATGGTAGCTTGGGGTTACCTTGTTTTTCCCGAAGGGTATGACTATACATTTTTTGGCTTTTAACTTCAGGCCATGGCTCTGGCACCAGCTATCTGTTTCCGTGAGTCCCTTCTGAAGGATATCCGTGTCCGATGCACTTTCCACTATGGCCCAGTTTGCAGTCGCCTGCAAACTTTGTCAGCCAAAGTCTTCCCATGTTGGCCTGTACTTCTGAGAAGTAGATGCCGAACAATAGGGGGCCAAGGACCGAGCCCTGTGGGACACCACTTGTGACCGGCTTGGAGTCTGACATAGCGCCAGCAACTCTAACCCTGTGGGTTCTGTCCTTAAGCCAGTTTGCAACCCATCTTGTGACATATGGGTTTACATTTAAGCTGGTAAGTTTTTCTACAATACCCGAGTGGGGTATTGTGTCGAAAGCCTTTGCAAGGTCAAGGTAGGCTGTATGGACTGTCTTTCCCTCATCAATGGCCTTGGTGACTGTTTCGAAGAAGTCGACCAAGTTCAAAAGGCATGATCTTCCCTTGACGAAGCCAAACTGGGTCTGGTCCAATGTCTTCAGAGTCCCCTATATCTTTGTTTATGAGCTCCATTATGATCCTCTCCATAGCTTTGCAGACTAGACTTGTTAAGCTTATGGGGTGGTAATTACCAGGGTCCGTAGAGGCACCGCCTTTGTGGAGTGGGACCACAGTTGCCATACGCCACTCCTTGGGCACGTATCCTGTGGTAAGGCTGAGATTAAACAGCTGCCTTATGTGCGGGTTTAATTCCTCATTTAGCTCGTGTAGCACACAGCCGGGGACACCAACCAGTCCCATAGATGCTGTGTTTTTAGCTTTAGAGAGAGCAGCTTTCACCTGCGCATTTGAGATGTCTGGGAGGCTACACTCCGCTGGGATAGTTATCTCTCCTTTAGGGGAGGGGGGTGAAGTTTGCACTGAACCTGTCTGCCAGTATGTTGGCAATGTCTTGTGGGTTCAGTGATTTTTGTATCATTTTGGACTAATTCTGAGCATATCTGGGAGTTTCCACCCAGGTTCCTAACATAGCTGAAAAAGGCCTTATGATTGTCCTTTGAATCCATGGCAATTTTTCTCTCAAAATTGGCCTTAGTTGATTTTATGAGTGCTCGTATTTTTTACTAATAATGATCAGGGTGACTTCCCTTTTATGGATTTTGTTCTATCATGTAATAGCTTTCTCCTCTTATTGTAAAGTTTGTTAATGGCTGGGGTCCACCAGACTGGACATTTGCCCTTTGTGGAAAGAGTCTTGGTTTTATTTGGGATTGCCTGATCCATGCAGTCCTGGAGGTGTTCATAGAAGGCATTTGTAAGGGCTTCCAGCTTGGGTTGTGGTTTCCACTGGCTCAGGGGCCTTGAAGGATACCACACCAGTCTTGAGTAGTGTGAAGCTTGCTTTAGAGAAGTTCTTCACTGTGGTCTTTTTTGTTTGGGGTGGGGGCGGGATGTGGATTTCCAGTGAGATTAGTTTATGATCAGATCTCACCAATGAGGATATACTTCGTGTGGAGCATTTTGTCCCCATGTTTGTGATAATGAGATCTAGTATATTTTTCCTCTCGTGGGAACAATGACTAGCTGTTCCATGGCATTTGAATTTATGAACTCCAGGAACCGTTGGGCTAGAAAGTTAGGGCTTGAGTAATGTTCCCAGTCTATATTCGGGTAGTTGAAGTCACCCAATATGATGGTGTTTGGAGATACATTTATACCCTCCAGTGTCTTCAGGAAGGCTGTGTGGGGTTCCTGAGTTTGAGAGGGTGGCCTGTAGCATGCTACAATTTGTAGAGCAGTTTTGCCTATGGTTAGTTGCACCTGGATGGTTTCCGAAGCTTCGTGCGTTGCCACTAACCTGGAGGTGTGGGTATCCTTTATGAATATGGATACACCCCCCTCCTTTTGTGGTGTGGTCTGGGTTTTGGGGCTGGAACGCATGATATAGTAAGTTTATCTATGATTCCAGAGTGGGGGATGGTGTCGAAGGCCTTGGCGAGGTCCAGATAGGCTCGTCCACAGCTCTGGATACAGATTCGAAGAAGTCAGTCAGATTCAGGAGACAAGATCGGCCCTTCACAAACCGAAACTGGGTGGGGTCCAGTGTTTGAAGGTTGCCAATGCCTTTGTAAGTTCCTGATAATGCGTTCCATGCCCTTGCAGATCAGGCTTGTCAGACTGATGGGACGGTAGTTCCTGGGATCCAAGGCGCATCCTCCCTTGTGGAGCGGGATAACTGTAGCTGTGGGCACACAGCCTGAGGTGAGGCTATGATTAAACATGACACTTAGGTGAGAGGACAGTTCATTTTGTAGTTCATGTAGTACACAGCCTGTGATGTCATCTGGTCCCATGGATGCTGTATTCTTAGCTTTGGAGAGTGTGGTTTCTACCCATGTGGCCGTGATTATCGGAATTTGGCAATCTTTTGGTATTGAGATGGGCCCTTTAGGGGGTGAGGGGGGGGGGTGAAGTTGGCACTAAATCGATCTGCCAGGATATTGGAAATATCCTTGGGATCCGTATATTTAATGCCATTCTGTTGTACCTCAGAGCAGATCTGAGCATTGCCATTTAGATTCTTGACATAACTATAGAATGCCTTGTGGTTGTCTTTGGAATCTTTGGCAATTTTATTTTCGTAACTAGCTTTTGAATATTTTATGAGGTATCTCAGTTTCTTGCTGAGGCTGGTGAGGGAGTTTATTGTATCCTGGGATTTTCCTCTTTTCTGTAACAGTTTTTTTTCCTTCTGTTGTATAGTTTGTTTATAGCAGGGGACCACCAGATTGGCTTCCTTTTTTGGAGAAGAGCATCTTGGTTCTGTTTGGGATGGCACAATTCATGTACGAGTGGATGTGCTCGTACAGTGCCTTGGTGTAGGATTCTGCAGTCTTAACATCCAGATCCCGTCTATGTGGGTGTTGTGAAGTTTGTTACTTCTGACTTAAGTAGCATGAAATTGGCTTTGGAGAAGTTTTTTAAGGAGGTTTCCTTACTGGGGGTGGGATGTGGATGTCGAGGGTGATTTGCATATGGTCAGACCTGACCAATGAGGTGATGACCACTGGTGTGGAGCATCTATCTCCCATGTTGGTAATGACCATGTTTAGGATATTGGAGCCCCTGGTGGGACAATGGATTAGTTGATCCAGGATGTTGGGATTTATGAATTCCAAGAACCGTTGGGAAAAGGAGTTGGTACCAGAGTAGTTTTCCCAATTAATGGCAGGGTAGTTGAAATCACCCAGTATTAGGGTGTTTGGTTGTATCTTAATATTTTCCAGTATGTTTAGAAAGGTGTAGTGAGAATCTTGGGGCATGGTGGGGGATCCGTAGCAAGTTACAATTTGGATTGCAGTCTTACCTAGTGTTAGTTGCACCTGGAGAATTTCAGATGCATTGTGTTGGGCAACTAGCCTGGAGGTGTGAATATCCTTGGTGAATATGGACACTCCTCCACCTTTAGTGTTTCGGTCTTGGTTTTGTGACCGAAAAGTGCGGTAAGAATTGTAGCTTGGTATTGCAGGGGTGCTCTCTGGAGCCTTGAACCAGGTCTCGGTTACTGCACAGATATCTATGTTCTCCATTTTTAGGAGTGCCTCGAGAGAGTGCATTTTGAGGTTTCGACTTCTAGCATTGAATAGCATTACCTTCATATTTTGCATGCTTGTATCTGTTACGGTGGTGGTTTTATCCTTTGAACCTTGCCTAAAAAAGGCACTATAGGGGTAGCAAGAGCTTTAGCCAGTAACTTGAATCCCAGGGGGTGACAGGTGCAGACCATCTCTGGCAAAGCATCGTGGTTTGTTGATGATGTCTTCCCAGGCAGAAAAATAATGGATCCCCTTTGAATGACACCAGAAGCTTGGCCAATTGTTGAAGTCAGTCATTTTGTCCTTGTACTGTGGTATCATTCAGGGCGAAGGCAGGATGCTACTCAGGGCTAGGGTCATACCTGCCTGGGTCACATGATCCAAGAGCACTTCCATGTCACTTTTCATGTAGTCCAGTGATGTACGTCTCAAGTCATTCACTCCAGCATGGACAATGACAGAGTCTTATTTGTACTTGTGGAGTGACATGAGTGTATGCGTTATGTGGCGGATCCTGGCACACAACAGGCAACTGACTGTAATTTTCTCCTTGTTCAGCCTGGTGAGTGGGACATCAGTGTGTCTGACTATAGAGTCACCTATGACTAAAGTGTTGGGTACATTGTCTTGGAGGCTGCTGTTGGGTGGCACACTGGTGTTGTGAGCTATGTGTCACTTTGGTTGTGACTGGTGTTTGTTTGTTTGCATTTCGGCTTCGGAGGTCCTTGTTGCTTGGGCAGGTTAATGTTAAGGGCCTCTGCATATGTGGGTTTAGTGTTGCTATGTGTGGGTGTTGATGGTGTGGGTTTTGAAGGGCTATGAGTTGCTTGAGGTGTAATGCAGGTGTTAACTTTCTCCTCTTGACTGTCTAGCACAATCTTGGCCGGAGAGAGCTTTGCTTCCAGTTTGGCTATGTAAGTGCATCTGTCGCAGGTTGTAGTGTTGGGTGGTAGGAGGAGAGGATTGTCTGTGTACATGAGGCAGTTGCCACATTGCCCCAGTATGCCCAGATTCACCAGGTACAGGATACTGGCACAAAGGGTTACTGTACAGAGAGTGGACCCCTGAGGGAGGGCTAGAAGGTGAGAGTACAGCAGTTGGTAGTGCCTAGAGCCTACCATCTGGTGCTTCTAGCCATAGCCCATGATTTTCCTTTTTCGCGTCATATGGACATAAAACGTACAAAGAGGCGTATTATGCAGAACTTCTATTGGCCTGGAATTTCCAGAGATGTAACAGGGTACTGTAGGACCTGTGAGCAGGGCCAAAGGGTAGGCAAGGCAGGAGACAAGGTGAGAGCTCCTTTGATGCCTTTGCCTGTGATTGAGGAGGCATTTCAGAGGGTAGCTATGGATTTTGTGGGTCCTCTGAGTACCCCAAGTTCCACAGGGAAAAAGTATATCCTAGTGGTAGTGGATTATGCTGCACGATACCCTGAGGCAGTGGCTTTGTCCTCCATTGAAGCAGAGAAGGTAGCAAATGCTTTGTTAGAGATTTTCAGCAGGGTAGGTTTCCCAAAAGAAATACTGACTGATGGTGCTAGTTTCATGTCAGACCTGCTGGCTTGTCTATGGAAGTCCTGTGGGGTGAAGCACATGAAGACCACCCATACCATCCCCAGACAAATGGTCTTGTTGAGAGGTTAAACTCTACAATCAAGTCCTTGCTACAGGCATTTGCAGATCAATTTAAGAGGGAGTGGGACAAATATTTGCCCATCTGTTTGCTTACAGAGAGGTTCCCCAGGAATCCACAGGTTTTTCACCCTTTGAGTTGTCTGGGCATAGGGTGAGAGGACCTTTTAGATTTAATTTGAGATGAGTGGGAAGGTGCATGCGAGTCTCACAAGGAGTCTTTTGTGGCATACGTCCTAAACCTCAGGGCAAGGCTCAGGGAACTCATGGGCTTGGCCCAGGAGAACCTGGCAGAAACCCAACAACAGAAAAAGGTGTGGTGTGACAGGAATGCTCGCGCTAGAGAGTATGCTGTGGGGCAGCAGGTAATGGTTCTCATTCCTGTCAGACACAACAAACTGCAAGCAGCTTGGGAGGGAACTTAGAAGGTGGTAAGAAAGGTAAGTGATGTTAACTACATGGTGGAACTTCTAGGCAGAAGGCAGGGGCACAAATTGTACCATGTTAGCATGATGAAACCTTACCATAATAGGGAGGCCCTTGTGCTGAGCTTTTGCAGTGGATTGCAGGAGGAGTCTGAGGGAGATCAGCAGCTATCTTCTACCCAGGTTCGAGAAATCCAAGCAGTGTTGCAGGAATTTGGGGACACGTTCACTGGGAAACCAGGGTGCACCCACCTGGGGCAGCACCAGGTGGATACAGGACCCCAAAGGCCTATTAGGCCCCTTATAGAGTGCCTGAGAGAGGCAAACAGACTCTGAGGGAGGAGATACAGGAGATGTTGGATCTAGGGGTGATTCAAGAGTCCAACAGTCCCTGGGCCTCTCCAGTGGTGCTGGTGCCAAAGAAGGATGGCAGTACCAGGTTCTGTGTGGACTACAGGAAATTAAATAGTCAGATGCTTACCACATGCCTAGGACAGATGAGGCCCTAGAGCAGCTTGGGTGGGGCTAAGCATCTTACAACCATTGATCTTACCAAGGGTTACTGGCAGGTGCCCTTGACTCCCAGTGCTAGAGAGAAGTCAGCCTTTGTGACTCCTTCTGGCTTGTATGAGTTCACAAAGATTCCCTTTGGGATGAAGAATGCCCCTGCAACTTTCCAGAGGCTGGTAGATCATATCCTAGCAGGAGGGTTTGCCCTTGCTTACCTAGATGATATTACTGTCTACAGCCATTCCTGGCCAGAGCACCTTCAGCATGTCAGGGAGGTGCTGGGCAGACTACAGAGGGCAGGGTTGACAATTAAGCCAAGCAAGTGTCAGGTGGGTAAGACAGCGGTCTCCCACCTAGGACATAGAATGGGGAGTGGTACGATAAGGCCAGAACCTGCTGAAGTGGAAGCCATTCAGGCATGGCCTGCACCTGTTACTGAAAAGCAGGTGAGGGCATTTTTAGGGACAGCAGGGTACTACAGAAAGTTTGTCCCCAGTTATAGTACCATAGCTGCTCCCCTCACAGATCTGACAAGGAAGAACAGAGCCAGCCAGCAAAAGGCCACATTGCTAAGATGGAGCCTAGGGTTGCAAGCGTATGATATATCAGTGCAGCAAATTCCAATCTCCACCATTTAGTAATATTTCCTGCTGAAAAATTATTATTTCTCCCAGAATTAAAAGAATTATTTCCTTTGTTACAGTGACTAGCTCCATCAACATTTCTGATAGTGTGGGGATTTACACCCCCTCAACAAAAGCACAACTGTTTCCAATTATTTCTCTGTTCCATCACTCTTCCAGCATTTGTTACCTACCCGAGGGTAAAAAATTAGTCTGCTTGAGATGTATACAAGAACAACCCTTGCTATCCTAAATTTTTGTGCTTGGGAACCGTACAGATTCCCATTGCTCATTTGTAAATCACTTCTGTCTTTTTTCCTAACCTTTTCTAATTTTTGATTCTTAAAAGATATCATCTGATATTTTCTGCCGTACTGGTTATTCCTTTTTTAACTGCAGTTCCTGTTCTAGACTTGTCTAAATGTTCTACCAGAGCTGGTCTTTCACTTAACTCTCCCCTAGTCCTTTGTCTTTGCCTGTAATTTATCAAAAGCTGGTAGGGGTGCATTAGCAAAGTAGCTACATGCAATGGTTTGCTGAAATTCAGGCTGATTTTGCCCACAAAGATGATGGCAGTAAGTTGAGTTTGTGTGCTGCAGTCTTTGTAACCTTTTCTTATTTTTTTTGTCAAGTGTACAAGTTTTTATTATTGTATGTGTGTGTCTTTCATATAAAACCTTGTTATGAAGTCCTTTTAAAAAGTTCCTTTGCTTTTTGGTAGCTGAAGAGTATCTTCTGCGTTTTTGTGTAGTGAGAATAAGAACTAGTGCAATTTTTTTTTTTTTTTTTTTTTTTTTTTTTTTTTTTTTAGGACATCACAGTGGAGTATATTGCGGTAGCTGATGTAGCTGTCGTGATAAGATGCATCAATTTTTGATCACTCAAAGAGGAGTGGGTGAATACATTCTCATAGATAAGCTTAGATGGTCTTAAAGTGTTAGCGGTATGTGGCCTTATGTCTAGACAGAGTTTAGGGGAAAAAGCTTTTTATTGATATTCCAAATGATAATGTAAACATGCCGATGAAATTCAAAACCTGGTGAGAGCAGACTTATAGTGAACGGAGCACCACAGTTATGCAACAGAAAAAAAGACAAGATTGTTCAGAAGGGTGCTTAACAATCCCTAAGAGTTGTTAGTCAGATGTCACTCCTTACAGCTGATTATTGCCTGCTGGCAGACCTGGATAACTGGATGGGAAATGGGAAATACACCCCTGGAATTCCACCTGTGTCCCTACTGGACTGGGGCATTGGGTGCTGACTTGGCTAAACTCTTTGGCTAGGCTTATAAGGGCCTTAGGGCCAATAGCCTGGTAACTTCCTTTGATCCTATGAACAGTGGCGGATGATAGAATAGTTTTAATAGCTGCTAGATAAGTTAGCTTTGTCACAATTATAAACAAAAAAGTGTTGCAGAACATAGTGTCTCACAAGGTGTCCTTACATTCACTGTTGTGTTAACTATACAGGATTCCCTGCCGCAGAAGCCCAACATCCGGCCAGTCTTCAAAGACTTCTGAATTTAAAAGGTATGTTGAATGTCACCATACACTTCCTGCTTTACGTTGGGCATAACAATGACGTTCGGCCTACCAGAAACTGAACTTCTTTGCTGCCAGTCTGAATTTATTTTTTACACGTTCAGTCTGTTTACCTGTGTCCATTTTCTGCCAGTTGAACATATTTCTGTTCTCCATTGACTTCCTAGTTTTTGTGTTCCTTGGGGTTAATGTCATCCAGGAAGGGTAATGCCAGCGTGGGAGACTGATTCCCCATACTGCCATAAGTGTCTTTCTTTTGCTTAGGTGCTTCGTGTGATCATATGTCTTGTTCTGTTTGTCAAGCGTTTGTTCCAAAAACCCTTTGCAGTAGACTTCCTTGTATCGTGAGATTCAGCATCTTAAGCTGCTTGCTAAAGATACGGGGGAAGGAATCTCCCGTCCCAAGGGTCAGCTGTTTGGTTTGGGAAGAAGGTGAAAAAGTTACGACTGGAGTCTTCCACTATCCAGCCTCTGCCAGGTTTCCCCAGGGGTTGTTACGAAGCAGGAAGCTCACCCAGCCGTGTTGTCTGATTTCTCTGCCACAACTGTGTTGGTGACAGCCGGACCCTCGCCGGCCTCATAGTCTGAAGAGGCTTTCTGAATGTCCAAAACAGACTCCTGCAAAGAACTACGATTTATGTAAAAAAAAAAAAAAAAAAAAAGACAAAAATAAACATGTTTCTTCTGTTCCTGTGGATCTACAGTGTGAATGACAGGCTTTTACTTGGGAGTTATTTTCTGCTTAATGCCCTTAAAGCCTCCTCATGGGGTTTCAGTCCCTGCTGCTCCACTCCTTTTAAAAGGCCTAGAGAGCAGAATTCTTCCGCGGATGAATCTGTTTCTGCTGACTAATCCGTAACTTTTCTACTCGTGTTCATTCTCCTTTGGGATGTAGGTCAGAAGAGGAGGAATCCACTAGTCTTGAGGTTCCTTTTGGAGGAAATTTCCTTTGGGGTCACGCACTCTAGGATGATGTTTTTAAGTGGGATTGTACTCAGGTCTGTGATATTCATAAGAGGTAGTGTGAGTTGGGGTCTCCTAACATGCGGCTATTCCTCCTGTCTTGGCTGCTTTATTAGATGCTTTCTCCAATGCCTCACAGGTGCCTTATTCCCCCCATCCACCCCCTGCTCTCAAGAAGCCTGATAGATTTTATAGGGATCCTGAGGATTGCTCTTTTTTTTATATAAATGTCCTTCTGCTGACCCCTTGGTAGTGTCCGTAGCCTCTGATAAGCCATCTCAATTGCTTCCTTTTCCTAAGTTATTGCCTTCTGATAAGGACAGCAGAACTATGGACAGGCTGGCCAAAAATATCTACCCTAGCTTTTGCAGCGATTATCAGACCCATATGTCTAGGTATGTGGTGTCTGTCCTTCCTCAGGCCTGTCCACTTATTTCTGATTTTCCAGACTCTGAGGGTAAAACTTTCCTTGGTAGGGACTTCCTCTCAAGTTGTTCGTCATTCTGTTAAATGTAGTTATGATGTGGCAGATGCCTTTTATACGGCTGCTGTTTTTGGCTTGGTTATGAGGGGTTATTCTTGGCTTAGGCTTCAATATCTACCTGATGATATTAAAGCTAAGTTGATGAATGCTGTTCTGGATCCCACGCTTTTGTTTGGGGAAGCTACTGCTGGTTTAAGTCCCTTCAGGATAAGGGTAAGTTGTTCCAGGAGTTTAAATGCATTATTCTCCTATGCCTAAATTTCAGAGAAACAACCCCGTTACGCCTGCATTTGTTCATAGGCAATCCAGTCCTCCATCTAAAGGAAAGAAGAGTGGCACAGGCTCCTCCTGGTAAGGCTACTCAATTTTCGGGGACTCCAAAGCCTTCCTTTCTGGACAAACCAGGTGCTGTATGACTCTCCATCCCTTCCCAGCCTCATTCCTCTTTCTCTTCGCCTTTCTCCTTCTCTTCTGGTTTGGCTTCAGATCACTTGGGATTTCTGGATTCTGTTAATCGTTTGTCAAGTGCACTTCATGGTGTGGAAATCCCTTCCTCCTTTTAAGGGCATTCCTTGGTCTCCTCACAGGATCTTGTCTCAAGGTTACTATTCAAGAGGTGCCTGTGTCCCAAAGAGGGAAAGGGTTTTACTCCAACTGTTTTTAGTGCCCAGCAAAGATGGCACTTGGAGACTTGTTCTAGACCTCTCTCATTTAAACACTTTTCTGAAGGGTACTGTCCTTTCACATGTTGTCCCTTCAGATTCTGTTCCCTGTCTTGCTTCCAAAGTCCTAGATGGTGTCTCTGGATCTTAAGGATGCTTATCTCCATATTCCAATCTATCCTCTCTACGAGAAGTTTTTGCATTTCTCTGTTGCTTCCTGGCATTTTTAGTTTTCTGCTTTGCCCTTTGGCCTTTCTACTGCCCCAAGGGTGTTCACCAAATACCTTACTCCTTTCATTGTCTTTTGCAGATTTTAATGGATCCAAATATTTCCTTACTTGGACAACCTGTTGATTCAGACACCCTCACTGGAAACCCTTTTGCAAAATCTTCATTTTTGCTGTATCCCTTCTTCAAAACCTGGGGGTCACTATAAATTTCAAAAAGTCTTCTCTGACTCCTTCTCAGGATCATGCTTTTTTGACTTTCAGGATTCGGACGGTGCCAGTACTTGCATCCCTGCCCCTCCAAAGGCCTTAACTCTCATTTCTTTCTTTCACACTCTTCTTCCTCTGGCTTCCATTACTGCCAGGAGTTTGAGAGTTCTGGGTTTCATGGCATCCACCATTCTGATGCTTACTCTGGCCAAACTTCATATGAGAGAGTGGGTGGTTGTTTAAGGATTGAAAGCTTGTTAGTAATTATTTGAACGAAGTTATGAATTAAGGATGTGGGGGGTCACATGACTTTATGATGGGTTATTTAAGCACAATGCTGCTTTTTCAAAATGCTCTGAAGAAGCCTGGGATTCTATCCAGGTGAAAGCGCTTAACTTACCTTTTTGTTTTGGTTTCTGAAGTCAGTGTGGCTTCAACATGCTTGTCCTGTAGAACTTGTATCCTATTCTTCCTTTCTTCAGATGGGAACTTCTCTGGTGAATTTAGCAGTTGTCTCTGAATCCAGGGATCCCTTTTATCCCCCTCTTCCCTCTCAGCAATTGGTCACAGGTGCCTCAGACATAGGATGGGGGGGGGGGTGACTTTTTTGGTTCCCTGAAGGTACAGGGGATGTGGTCGCCTCATCAGCAGAAGGAGCATATCGGTGTCAAAGATGAGAGCCCTTCTGCTGGCTCTTCAGGCCTTTCAGTCTCCTCTCAAGGTGTATTCGAAGACAGTACCACAATGATGTGGTATATCAACAAGCAGGGAGGAATAAGATCTTCTCTTCTGTGAACCACAACGAAATAGTAAAAACCACAAAACCAAAGCAGAACAACACAGCAGGGTGTGCACTACATGTTCCAGTTTTTATGTAGGGAAAACGGAAAGGCATTTGAACAGAAGAGTCTATGAACACTTTTATGATGTTAAAAAAAGAAAAGAGACTAATGCCTTTTTTAAACATTCCCTTTCATGTCCCAACATGGTTCTCAAATTTTTCGTATTGGAGCAAGTTGATATTGACCCTAGGGGTGGAAGTTGGGAGACTAAACTTGAATACAGGGAGTTGCTATGGCAACTGAAGTTGGGTGCAGGGAAGACCCCAGGGTTAAACGACAATATTAGTATCAGCAGCGTACTTAAATTAAGGTCTGCTAGGTTATAGGAAATAGCGTAACCCTTTGTTTTTATTTGTAATATTTTGTTGTTGTTTTTTTTTTTTTTTATTTGGTTTTTTCAAAGTTTGGTTATGATTACCCTTCTGATTAGGGTTGGTTTATAAAAATAATAAAAATTATATAAAAAAATTTTAACTGAGTTTTGAGAGGTTACAATGTTATTTAACACAGTTTTTTTACACATATTTTAATATAATATAATTGTGTGGTTTCCAGGTCTCGTATATTACAACTATATTGTACAACCCTGTAGAACTACTTATAATGATATTTTAATAATATTTAGCAACATTTTACATATATGAACTAGACTAACTTAGACGTTTTTATTTATTGGTATAATAAATGTTTTTAAAGGGAGGGGGTGGTTGTTTAAGGATTGAAAGCTTGTTAGTAATTATTTGAACGAAGTTATGAATTAAGGATGTGGGGGTCTTATGACTTTATGATGGGTTATTTAAGCACAATGCTGCTTTTTCAAAATGCTCTGAAGAAGCTTGGGATTCTATCCAGGTGAAAGCGCTTAACTTCCCTTTTTGTTGTGACTCCATTGAGGGTTGTTGTCGTGGCATTTGTTTTTCATTTTGGAATAAATTTTGTGCATTCACCATATTTCGTTTCTTGGAATTTATAACATCATTTGGATAGTACA